>NW_026880655.1:0-32673 GCF_032173495.1 Musca vetustissima | reverse complement strand
ACTTTTGAACAGCGCTCTTAAAATCTCGACTAAGAATTTTTCCGACCCGCAACGAAATTTTTTTATATGCCAATCTTGCTTTTTATCTGCGTAAACCATTTTGGCTAGCTTTTTCAGCTGTCCACAAAATGTACATGGGTGACTATGTTTTCGCACTGCATTTATAAACCTTGAATTTTTTGGTTGTAAGGGCGCAGGAAGAATTCAGTGATATTTTTCTTTCGTTAAATATTTTTTTTTTGCATTCCAACAATTATTTCAAACATAACTAATATATTTTCTTTCATATATATTTCCTACAAAAAAAGTTATTATAAATTGCCGTAAAATACCACAGGTGGGTCACCTTTGAACATACCCAGTAAACTCCATTAAAAAACGGAGTTTTTAACTTATGGCTTCGATTTCTTAAAAATTTCAAATCGGCTAATAAGATTTCAAAATTAGCTGTATTTTTCACCATATACATTTTTGTTTTTATGTCATTTTAGGTTTTAATAAATTTTGATCAGAATCAGTTTTGAACACTTTGACTTCCTTCAGTAATAAACCAGTAAGGAAAGTAGTAAAGTCGGACGGGGCCGACTATATGTTACCCTTCACCACTATGAGTATATTAAACAGGACTATTATCATGAAATTGTATGAAATAAAATATGTGATATTTATCTAAATGTGAAACGACCTAGATCTATCCATAAAGTATGTAAATCGACTTCAAACAAATAAAAATAGGTCATCCGTTGGGCTATGTCTGTACTTCTACAAAACCCAACTACGTAATTCTATGCTCAAGTTTGTAAGTTGTGCAAAATTTGATGCCGATCTGACTAACATGGGACCCATTTTCACGAAACAAGGCAGATATCACTCTAGGCTCAATTCAGTACGTTATGCCAAATTTCGTGCAAATCGAAAGATATATAGGGACTTTGGGGCAACATTTACATTAAATCGGACGAAACTATATATGGGAGCTATATAGAAATCTGGACCTATTTTCTCGAAACTTGGCAGACATCACTCTAGGCTTAATTCAGTACGATATGTCAAATTTCGTGCAAATCGAAAGACATATGGGGACTTTGGGGCACCATTTACATGAAATAGGACGAAACTATATATGGGAGCTATATCTAAATCTGGACCGATTTTCACGAAACTTGGCAGACATAATTCTAGGCTCAATTTAGTACGTTATACCAAATTTGGTGCAAATCGAAAGATATATAGGGACTTTGGTGCACCATTTACATGAAATCGGACGAAACTATATATGGGAGCTATATCTAAATCTGGACCGATTTTCACGAAACTTGGCACATATCATTCTAGACCTAAATGATTAGGCTGTACCAAATTTCGTGCAAATCGAGAGATATATAGGGACCGTTTACATTAAATCGGTAAAATATATATATGGGAGCTATATCTAAATCTGAACCGATTCTTCCCAATTTCAATAGGGTTCGTCCTTGGGCCGAATAAGTGACCTGTGCCAAATTTCATCCAATTCGGATCATAAATGCGACCTGTACTTTGTTTACAATTTAACATGCACAGACAGACAGACGGACGGACGGACGGACATGCATAAATCGACTTAGAAAGTGATTCTATGCATATTCTCAAAAGGAACCATGGGTCTATCTCGATTATTTTTGCCTGTTACAAACATATGCACAAAGACATAATACCCTGTACCACAGTGTGGTGAAGGGTATAAAAAGGGGGTTATATGGGGACTACCCCTAAAAAGGGGTGAATATTAATAATTTTTGGTGGGGAGATTTGTTACCATATACGACTACAAAATACCAAATTTCAGCGAATTCGGTTGAAAACCGCGCTCAAGAACCCTAAAATACCGAAAATTGGGGGTACCCTTATATGGGGGCTACTCGAAAAAATTGGCCTATATTAATAATTTTTTGTGGAGAGATTTGCTACCGAATAAGAACTCAAATTACTAAATTACAACCAATTCGGTGAAAAAATCCGGTCAAAACCCCCCAACAACTGAAAAATGGGAGGTACCCTTATATGGGGGCTACCAGAAAAGGCGGACCTATATTTATAATTTTAGTGGGGATATTTGGTACCCAATAAGAACGCAATGTACGAAATTTCAGATATAATAATAACCCCAAATATAATTCCTACACACTGTACAAAATATTGGCCCCCCCTTTAGGCATAGTCACATATAACTTTGTACTCTAAATTGCAGTATTTTGAGGATGCGCTATCAACATCGGTCCACGTTTTGGGGATTTCAGATTTAAAAAAAAAACTCATTAAAGAAATTTTTATTTACATAAATGATTTACATAAATCGGTTTGTTGAATTGTCTTTATATGTTCACTTTTTAGTATGCTCCCCATATTTTCATTTCAAGTAACTATTGGTATTGCAGAAGTTTAGGAAATATTTTTTAGAAAGCTTGCAAAAGCCTAAAATTTTTAAAGATATTTTTATAAGGGACTACATTTATCCGCGAATTAAAAACAAATATTTGTTAAGGAAAAACATAACATATTTTTTCAGGTACCATATATAGATAATTTTCTTAAAAGAATATTTTTTAAGGACCACCGACTGGCAAACATTTTCTATAGACTAGACGTCTTTAAGAAATTTTTTTTCAATTTTCAACATAGAATATTTTCTCAAAGGTCAACCAAAAATGCGTTAAAGTTTTCAAAAGCCCTGGAGTCGAAAGTCCTGGAATTTTTAATGAGTATTTATACCCATCACCACTCTGTGGTTCAGGGTATTATGTCTTTGTGCATATGTTTGTAACAGGCAAAAGGAAGGAGGAGATAGACACATGGTTCCTTTTGAGAATATGCATAGAATCACTTTTTAAGTCGATTTATGCATGTCCGCCCGTCCGTCCGTCTGTCCATGTTAAATTGTAAACAAAGTACAGGTCGCAATTTTCATTCGAATTGGATGAAATTTGGCAAAGCTCCTTTATTCGGCCCACGAACGGACCCTATTGAAAGTGGAAAAATCGGTTCAGATTTAGACATAGCACCTATATATATTTTCGTCCGATGTAAGGTAAATAGTGCACCAAAGTTCCTATATATCCTTCGATTTGCACGAAATTTGGCATAGCGTAATGAATAATGTGTAGAACAATGTGTGTTAAATTTCGTGAAAATCGGTTCAGATTTGGATATAGCTCCTATATATATCTTCTTCCGATTTAAGGTAAATAGTGCACCCAAGTCCCTATGTATCCTTCTATTTACACGAATTTTGGCATAGCGTACTGAATTAAGTCTAGAAAGATGTGTGTTAAATTTCGTGAAAATCGGTTCAGATTTAGATATAGCTCCTAAATATATCTTCTTCCGATTTAAGGTAAATAGTGCACCCAAGTCCCTATATATCCTTCGATTTACACGAATTTTGGCATAGCGTACTGAATTAAGTCTAGAACGATGTGTGTTAAATTTCGTGAAAATCGGTTCAGATTTAGATATAGCTCCCATATATATTTTCGTCCGATTGTATGTAAATGGTGCACAAAAGTCCCTATATATCATTTGATTTGCACGAAATGTGGTACATCGTACTGAATTGAGTCTAGAATGATGTGTGTTAAATTTCGTGAGAATCAGTTCAGATTTATATATAGCTTCCATATATATTTTCGTCCGATTTAAGGTAAATGGTGTACCAAAGTCCCTATATATATTTCGATTTGCACGAAATTTGGCATAGCGTACTGAATTAAGACCAGAATGATGTGTGTAAATGTTCGTGAAAATCGGTTCAGATTTATATATAGCTCGCATATATATGGTGCGCCAAAGTCCTTATAAATCGAAAGATTTGCACGAAATTTGGCACATTGCACTTAATTGAGTCTACCTCCCATATATATATTCCCCCTATTTAAGGTAAATGGTGCACCCTATAAATTTTCCGATTGCCACAAAATTTGGCAAAGCGTTCTGAATTAATTCTAGAATGATGTGTATTAAGTCAGTTCTATCTACAGGATATTGTATATATGTACCCTCTTGTATGTACCCATAGTTGTGAAGGGTATCGTATAGTTGGCCCGTCCGACTTATGAACTTTCCTTACTGGTTTTTCAATGGCTACTGAAAGGCATTGATTTTTTAAAGAATATTTTTTATAGGAAATTTTTTTGTAGATATTTCAATTATATATCTTACATTTTCTATCTGACCACTTTAAGCTTAAAGATTTGGTCTAATAATAGGCAAAAACGATTAAAACTATACAACAGCGATATGAGGTCATAACCCCAATGTACATCTTCAAAGAAAACTATGGATGAATATCGTTTTCTTTTGCATATTACAAACATATACAGATGATTATAACAAGATTGCTACAAAGATATAACAATTTCCATTTCCAAATAATTGTTCTCAATTCTTCAGTAAAACATTTACAGAATAACACACTTTGTATTCATATTTATGGCTGTTCATCACATTTTCCGAGAGGCAGATATCAATCGGTTAACTTGTAACTTAAACGACAATAAAACTAAATACACGATACGATTCATCTCTGTAAATGATGCCCACAACAATGTTGTCTGTGTTGTCGTTGTTGTGTCCAGGTTTTTAGCACATTACATTATTATATTTCGATTTCAAGACCAGTAGTTAGTAAAGCCAAACCTCTACCTTTGCTGCGGTTTAAATAACGTGAGGCCAGCATTCTCTTGCAACAAAGTTGCATACTTATGTAGATGAGTTTGTGGTTAGAATTGTCTGAGGTTTCGATTGCCGTTTTGTGTGCGCTTGTTGTTCTCCACCTGTAATTTGGCTATCGCATATATCAATCGCTCCTGTGAATACAATGCACTTGTATTCTCACATCAGAGTACATATTCCCCTTGTACAAATTCACAGCATCATCTTCATTGCCAACAAGCGGTGGCGATGAAATCAATGAACAAATTAAAAATGTACACAAAGCATTCAGGATATGTTGAAATGCCTTAGCGGATTCTAACTACAACGTTGTGGTAAACAGAGATAAATACATAAATACAAAACATTATAGAAATTCATCGGTCATTATAAAAGGGAGTAGAACAGAGAAGTCATGTTACTTTGTCGAGGTATACATATCACTGACTTAACATGTAAAGGCAATTAGTCCATATTTTACAATTTTACAGGAGTGACAAAACCAGGCAATGACATGTGATAAATTGGATTTAGTGCCGCTACTCATCACTACAAAACAACAACAACAACAAATGAGATAATTGTAAATTTTTTATTAAATCGATGTAATTTTACTCTTTGCAGCACATCAGGAAAAAATGAGTAATCAAAAGTGTTCGTCGCCCATAGATGCTGTAATTTGCTACGTTTGATTATCATTGGGTATCCAATCTTCCTACCAGGCCCCGTAATTCGGTACAACCTCCCTCCCCACCCATTATTCGATATTTTGTGGGTTTTAGACACGATTTTCAACAGAATCAGCTGTAATTTGGTATTTTGGATTCACTTTAGCTATCAGACCTCCATATGAAAACCTATCAATATAGGATTATATCTAGGGGTGCCTTCCGGTACCTCCCCACATTCGGTATTTTGATGGTTTTGGGCACATGTTTTCATTTAATTGGTTGTAATTTTTTGTATTGGGTTGTGGTATAGTATTAAAACTTCCTACTAAAAATGATCAATATTGGCCCATCGTTTAGGGAAGCACCCATATAATGCTACACCCCAAAGATCGATATTTTGGGAAGCATAAGAACGTGTTTCAACCAATTTGGGGGCTATTCAATATTTTGAATTCCCATTGAGTAGAAAATGTCTTCAAAAAATTGTTATGTTTCCGGGTAGCCGTTGTATATAATGGTAACACCCATCATTCGGTATTTTGGGAGTTTTGGGTATGTTTTTTGACCAAATTTGTGCCAAATCTTCCTACTAAACATGATCAATATTGATTCAATTTTAAGGAGTCCCCCACACAACGCTAGATCCCAAATTGAACCAAATTGGTCTCTGTTTCCTGACCAAGATGAGGTCAGAATTGCAATTAATCGGCTGAAGAACAATAAAGCAGCAGGAGCCGATAAGTTACCAGCCGAAGTATTCAAGACTGGTGGTCAGATGCTGGTCAGGAACATGAACCAGCTGATTATTACAATTTGGCTAGAGGAATGAATGCCCAATGATTGGAACCTCAGCATCCTGCGTCCCATGCACAAAAGAGGAGACAAGACAATATTTGCCAACTATATAGAGGAATTAGTCTTCTTCCCATCGCATATAACACTTTATATGCAGTGTGCTGTGTGAAGGACCCCTAAACCGGATTAAGTGACCCTAAATCCGCATTAAGCCTTAATCCAGGGTCAAGGACCCTTAAACCGGATTAAGCCTTAATCCTGGTTCAAGGAACCTTAATTCGGGATCAGTGACCCTCAATACGGATTAAGCCTTAATCCTGGGTTAAGGACCCTTAATCCGGATTAAGTGGCCCTTAATCCAGGGTCAAGTGGTCCTTAATCCGGATTAAGGGTCCTTGACCCAGGATTCCTTAATCCGGATTAAGGGCCACTTAATCCGGTTTAAGGGACACTTAATCCGGTTTAAGTGTCCTTGACCCCGGATTAAGGGTCTATAACACTTTATATGCAGTGTGCTGTGTGAACAACTGAAGCCAATTATTGCACCATACCAATGCGGCTTCAGACCTGGCAAATCCACCATTGACCAGATTTTCAGTCTGCGCCAAATCCTGCAAAAGACCCACGAAAAGGTTATAAGAGACGCAAAGGTGAACAGAAATGACACTCTGTACACCAAACAGCAAATGTTACATGCGTACGTCGATGACATCTATATAATGGGTCGAACATTGCCAGCGATAACAGCCACCTTTGAACAAATTGAGAAGGAGTCTGCCAAGACCAAGCTGATGGTATCAACGCGCAAGACGTTCATTAGACTCGGACTAACTGTGGAACTTGAGAACTACAACTTCGAAGTAGATAAAGATTTTATATACCCTGCCATAAATAAAACTAATGACATCAGTTTTGAAATTCGGAGAAGGATAGTATTGGCAAAAGATGCTACTATGGGCCGATCTGCGTGGACGGTGAATATCGGCGTCGAATGAACGACGAGATTTATAATCTATAGGTGGACATCGATATAGTCAGTCGTATTGAGCTGCAGCGACTACGGTGGCTAAGCCATGTTGAGCAAATGAATGAGAATTCCCGAGCTCAAAAGGCATATAAAAAAACGAGTGCACCTAAGGGCCAATGTAAGTGATAACAGTCGTATTGAGCTGCAGCGACTACGGTGGCTAAGCCATGTTGAGCAAATGAATGAGAATTCCCGAGCTCAAAAGGCATATAAAAAAACGAGTGCACCTAAGGGCCAATGTAAGTGATAACAAAAAACAAATGGTGCATGCAACGGTTGCTCAATTTGGTCCATATGTTTATATATGTATCTCCCATACATCATTTTACTCGATTTCCTACAAATGGTACACCACAAAATCCAAGTCTGCCCGATTCTATTTCAATGATCGTCCAAAGATTCTATGTCTGTTCTATATACAGATTATTGTAGATATTAACATCTCTTGTATGTATCCAAAGTGGCGAAGGGTATCATATAGTAGGCCCGTCAGACTTTTGAACTTTCCTTACTGGTTTTTACTTTTTTTTATTTATTTATTTTTTTTTTGTGTTTTTGGATGCCTTCAGCAGAATTGACTCTTATTTCATTTCCTAACAAAAACCTATATATCTATATATTTGTACTTTTTTGTATGGCTGAGTGTTTATTATTTTGAACATTGTTTTTGCAGAGCCTGGACAACCTACTACCATAACATAGTCCCTCCACCCCGTGGTAGATGTTCAGCCGGGCCGATGTAAACGATGTTTTGTTATTTGTATCAAATTGAAATCTGCGATAGTCATTTAAGGAGTTTATATGCAAAAATCCGAGCCTTGAAATTTGAGAAATATATATTAAGGCTTTAAAAATACATGATTTAATTCTTATTAAAGACTATATTGCCAGTATAAAGGAAAACGACGAGAATGTAAACCAACATTCTTTGTTCATCTCAAAAATGCATAACTGCATGCAAGCAAGCGTAACACAAAAACCCCTATTTAGTATGCTGTGTTAATGGTGTCCTAATGCACTGCATTGTTCTAATGTCATGTTACAATTTTCCTTTTTGTGATTACTTCCCTAGTCAGGAACATACCAACGTGTGGCATACGTACATAAAAACATGTGTGCTTGAATAAAAGATAGATATTTGTTAAAGTCGTGATGTTGTTGTTGGTACAATTGTTATGGTCCTTTGTTGATTTGCATCTGACACTGTTACCATTCAACCTCAACGAAAACTGACAGATCGCCAGATAGACAGACAGACATACCGGCGACCAGCATACATACCAAGTTAGTACCGGCCGGACATGGACGACCACAGAAAAGGTGGTGTTCTCTTTGTATGCCAGAGTTATTCTGTTAATTTATGCCACAATTTGCCATTATGTTGACCTACTTTGTGTTATTGGCTTTATTCACGTTCAAAGTTACAACTTACAATTGTAGAAGTAACAACAACTGCATGTACAACAAAAATAACGACAGCAACATCAAATCGTATCTGGAGCGAAACAATTCAAATAAATAAATTCCAGTTGAAATGATTTTTGAAGTGTTGACAGCATGAGATCTGGACGCCAACACACTCGCACAGGATATTTGCTTGGAGTTATGTTGCAATTAATTGGACTTCGGGGGTGTGTTTAACATAAGACAGATCAAGTTATATTTGATAGGGAAATGTTTTATTTGTTGGTTTGTTTCAAGTAGATAATATTTCTAATCGACTATCACGTTTAAAATTAACATTAACACTAGAACGCCGAAGGCGGTCATTTTGACCGCTTTCCAATTTCAAGTACAAAAGCAACTGTGCATTTAATGACAATTTTTTTTTAAATATGGTGACTTTTTGTACCTCATAGAATTACGTTTATTATAAAAAATTCACCAAATTTAAAAAAAAGTGTCATTAAATGCACAGTTGCTTTTGTAATTGAAATTGGAAAGCGGTCAAAATTACAGCCTTCGGCGTTCTAGTGTTAAATTGTTTTATATGTCGCGATTATTTTAGAACAAAACATAATGACTGGTTGTGAACTTCAATGTAACGATAACGTACAATGTACTTATTACATCCAATTGAAAAAAAATAAAAAATTGGAACCGTAACGAGTAATAAGAATTATAAAAATTAGGTTGAGGCGTCGGGTTAGTTGGACACATTCGGAAAACCTCTCCTACTGTGAAGAAGCAACGAAAACGAAAACCAATGTTGACGACCCCCGAAAACGTAGAAAGTACCACGATCTGCGAATATGCACTTGGAATGTGCGCACGTTGTACAGAACAGAAGCAGTTTTCACTTTGACGGATGTACTCAAGGAGTACAAAGCCGATATTATTGACTTACAGGAAAAGCGACGCAAGGGGACTAGCGTAAGTAAAACAGATGATTACGCTCTGTATTATAGAGAGAAGAGACGTTAATTTGGCTGCGGATTTACGGTTAACAGGAGAATAAAAGACATCGTCACTCCATAGATAAGCGAATTGCTATAATCCGTATAACAGCGAAGTTCTTCTACATCAGTCTTATTTGTACCCATACTCCGACAGAAGACAAATATGAACAGACAAAATACATTTCATCTCTCTGCTAGGAGATTTTAATGCAAAAATCGAAAGGGAAAGTATTTCTGGCCCCATCGTCGGAATTGACTTGATTGACCCATCTGACATCGTCGGAATTGACTTCGCGGCAGCAAAAAGCATGGTAGTTAGCAGCACCAGATTCAAGCATCTCGATATTGTCAAGGCCTCCTGAAATTCTCCTGATCAAGTAACGAGAAATAACATTGATATTGTTGTGATATACAAAAGGAATTCATCCAGTGTTTTAGACGTTCGATCGATACGAGAAGCGAATATCAATTCGGACCATTACCTTGTAGCAGCCAAGGTTCGCAGTCGTCTTAAAGTAGCAGCAATGGCGTGAACTAATGTAACACGGAATCTCGACGGCGAAAAGTTGCAAAAACAATAGGTAGCAGAAGCCTACTCCGTCAAACTTACCCACTTGCTTTCGCCAAGCAACACTCCTTGTCCAGAAACCCGTGGTGCGATTAGGAATGTCGTAAAGCTAGAAGGAGCATTTTGCCAAGCTTCTGGTATCAAATAGTAACGGTGAAGAAGATACCCCAGAACCAATAAGAGATGATGGTATAAATTGTATACCACCTAGCCAAGATGAGGTCAGAGTAGCAATTAATCGTCTAAATAATAATAAAGCAGCAGGTACCGATAGATTACCAGTTGGCATATTCAAGATCGATCATCAGATGCCGGTCAGGAGCATGCACCAGTTCATTAGTACAATTTGGCTAGAGGAATGCATGCCCAATTATTGGAACCTGAGCATCCTGTGTCCCTTGCACAAAAAATGAGACTAGACGATATATGCCAACTATAGAGGCTGTGTGAACGACTGAAGCTAATGGTCAAAGATAATATTGGATCTTATCAATGCGGCTTCAGTCATGGCAAATCCACTATAGACAAGATTTTCACACTGCGCCAAATCCTAGAATACACATTTTCGTCGACTACAAAACCGCATTAGTCGAATGAATCATGAGTTGTATTATCTATTATCGGACATCGACATAGTCAGACGTATCGGGCTGCAGCGACTAGGTCATGTTGTGAGAATGAATGAGGATACCCAGCTCAAAAGGTTTATAAAAGCGAGCCAAGTGATGGTGCACTCGGAAGCGGACGGCCACCAATTCGATGGAAAGATCAAGAAGACAACATTTCGGAACATGGTCTTTCAAATTGGAACAGCTGCACACAAGATCGACGCACCTAGAAATCTTTTTTAAGCTTTGCTTATGGAACAAATGTTCTGCCAAAAGCCAGCAAAGTAAGTAAGTAACTACAAAAATTGTGATTCTACAATAGCCAAAATCATCCAACTACATAAGCAGTGGCAAAATTGTAAAGAAATTTTAAGAGATTGGAGCCGTTACAAATATATTAAGCGCTGTTCGTTCCGTGGAAAATTTCACTGCTGTAAGTGAAAGTGCTGCCGTAGACACGAATGTGTCGATTCGTCGTCGTTCTCAGAAATTAGGACTGACCAGCTCACGTAAAATCTAAAAACAGATTGCCAATCACATTGATAGATACGTGGGACGGGTGCTCCAACAACGGACGGGGAACGGAACATTTTCGAAAAAATTATCTTCAGCGATGAAGAACTCGGTGGGTAAGTTAATAAAAAAAAGTAAGGAATATAGTAAAGTCGGACGGGGCCGACTATATGATACCCTTCACCACTATGGGTATATTAAACAGGACTATTAACATGAAATTGGATGAAATAAAATATGTGATATTTATCTAAATGTGAATCTACCTAGATCTATCCATAAAGTATGTAAATCGACTTCAAACAAATATTGGGCTATGTCTGTACTTCTAGAAAACGCAACTACGTAATTCTATGCTCAATTTTGTACGTTGTATAAAATTTTATGTCAATCTGACTAACATGAGGAGTTTGAAATGGGGCGAAAATATATATGGAAGCTCTATCCAAATATTAAGCGATTTCAAACAAACTTGTCACAGGTTAGGTTATACTAATTTTAGAACGTTTTGTTTTTATTGGTTCCATGGTGCGTCAATTACTTAAAATCAGTCTATAATAAAAAGGAGATATATCTAAATCTGGACCGATTTTCACGAAACATGGCAGACATCACTCTAGGCACAATTCAATACGTTATTCCAAATTTCGTGCAAATCAAAAGATATTTAGGGACTTTGGGGCACCATTTACATGAAATCGGACGAAACTATATATGGGAGCTATATCTAAATCTGGACCGATTTTCACGAAACTTGGCAGACATCATTCTAGACCTAAATGATTAGGCTGTACCAAATTTCGTGCAAATCGAAAGATATATAGGGACCGTTTACATTAAATCGGTTAAATATATATGGGAGCTATATCTAAATCTGAATCAATTTTTCCCAATTTCAATAGTGTTCGTCCTTGGGCCGAATAAGTGACCTATGCCAAATTTCATCCAATTCGGATCATAAATGCGACCTGTACTTTGTTCACAATTTAACATGGACAGACAGATAGACGGACGGACGGACATGCATAAATCGACTTAGAAAGTGATTCTATGCATATTCTCAAAAGGAACCATGTGTCTATCTTGTTTCCTTTTGCCTGTTACAAACATATGCACAAAGACATAATACCCTGTACCACAGTGTGGTGAAGGGTATAAAAAATTGTCGTATTTTGGTTCTTGAGAATCCTGAAATAATTGAAGAGAGGTCCAAAGGTGTGTTTAGATAGAAGACTTCGAAAACCAAAAATGGAAAAACGGTCACCGTCAATTCGGAATATTATGGTAATATGATAACCGACGTTTTTTGCATTCTATTGAAGAATACGACTAGAAGAACATGTGGTTTTTACAGGACGGTGCCATATGCCACGCAGCACGAGCGAATATCGTTTTCTTTAATCATAACCGGAATTTTATGCTAAATTGCATAGCAGCGCGATATTTCAGCCCTATGGTGTGGTAATGGAAATATTAAACAATATCTTAATTTGAAGACCGCTGTAAAGTTTATCCGGTCAATATCCTTCTGCAGTAAATATATACCCCATAGAATGCAATTTTTAACACAAAATTCTTGAATGAATCTCCATATAGACGGTCATACTTATTCATTGGAAAAATCTCTTTCCATGTATAAAAATTCATGATGTTCTTCGTTGCCGTAGTTTGGCGGCCTCTGGAGCGATAATAAAATCAAGAATATAGTTTTAGGTCCATTTCATCACCTAAATATGTTCCCATCATTGTTAAAAAATAAAGGATGTTCTTTGGTCGTAGCCGGAAAACTTTCGGCAATATCTCGTGTTGGTCCATAAATATTATAATGGACACATGGTCGAACACACATGTCTAGATCTACAGATCTAGTAAAAATTTGACGATTGGTATACTAAAGTGTGGTTCCAGGACCAATATCTCACTGCGTTACAAATTCCAGATTCTTGTGTGGAAATGATTCTTGTGTATAAAAAAGTCGGAAGGCACCTATCAATGCATGAAAAAGGTGATAATCGCTTGGTGACTTTACCAACTTACCAACCAAACTCCAGAAGTTTCTGACGAGTCACTGCTGATGTGCATTGTGCTGGTGGAACACGACACCTCTCCTGTTGGCCAATTCTGGCCATTTCTGATCAATTGCTATCTTCAAACGGTTCAGTTGTTGAGATCAGAATTCCATGATCCATGTCTCATTTCCAGTCACAATCCGTTTAAGAAATGGGTCTATCTCATTCCGTTTGACCAAGGCTTCGCATATGGAAATTCGAGACATCCTATTTATACCCTTCGCTACACTGTGGTACAGGGTATTATGTCTTTGTGCATATGTTTGTAACAGGCAAAATGAAACGAGATAGGCACATGGTTCCTTTTGAGAATATGCATAGAATCACTTTCTAAGTCGATTTATGCATGTCCGTCCGTCAGTCTGTCTGTGCATGTTAAATTGTAAACAAAGTACAGGTCACATTTATGATCCGAATTGGATGAAATTTGGCATAGGTCACTTATTCGGCCCAAGGACGAACCCTATTGAAATCGGATCAGATTTAGATATAACTCCCATATATATATTTAACCGATTTAATGTAAACGGTCCCTATATATCTTTCGATTTGCACGAAATTTGGTACAGCCTAATCATTTAGGTCTAGAATGATGTCTGCCAAGTTTCATGAAAATCAGTCCAGATTTAGATATAGCTCCCATATATAGTTTCGTCCGATTTCATGTAAATGGTGCCCCAAAGTCCCTATATATCTTTCGATTTGCACGAAATTTGGCATAACGTACTGAATTGAGCCTAGAGTGATGTCTGCCAAGTTTCGAAAAAAAACGGTCCAGATTTAGATATAGCTCCCATATATAGTTTCGTCCGATTTCATGTAAATGGTGCCCCAAAGTCCCTATATATAATTCGATTTGCACGAAATTTGGCATAACGTACTGAATTGAGTCTAGAATGATATCTGCCATGATTCGAGAAAATCGGTCCAGATTTAGATATAGCTCCCATATATAGTTTCGTCCGATTTCATGTAAATGGTGCCCCAAAGTCCCTATATATCTTTCGATTTGCACAAAATTTGGTATAACGTACTAAATTGAGCCTAGTATGATGTGTGTCAAGTTTCGAGAAAATCGGTCCAGATTTAGATATAGCTCCCATGTATAGTTTCGTCCGATTTCATGTAAAGGGTGCACCAAAGTCTCTCTATATCCTTCGATTTGCACGGAATTTGGCATAACTATAACGATTTAGATATAGCTCCCTTTTATTATAGATTGATTTTAAGTAATTGACGCGACAAGGAACCAATAGGCTGATTGGAACAAAACGTTCTGAAATTAATATAACCTAATCTGTGACAGGTTTGTTTGAAATCGCTTAATATTTGGATAGAGCTTCCAAATATATTTTCGCCCGATTTCAAGTAAATTGGGCATCAAACTCCTTATGTTAGTCAGATTGACATCAAATTCTGCACTACGTACAAAATTGAACATAGAATTGCGTAGTTGCGTTTTATAGAAGTACAGACATATCTCAACGGATGACCTATTTATATATACTTTTGTCCCATTGTAACAAATGACATGTTTATGGATAGGTAGATTCACATTTAGATAAATATTACATATTTTATTTTATCCAATTTCATGTTAATAGTCTTGTTTAATATATCCATAGTGGTGAAGGGTATCATATAGTCGGCCCCGCCCGACTTTACTACTTTCCTTACTGTTTTTTTTTTTTTTTTTTGGTTTTTGCTGTGGCATCCAAGCATCGAGCTTCTCTTTGAGTCCAGCTATGTGTAAATAGTTTAAAACAGTTTTATGGTCGATTTTTAGCTTCTGGCCGATGTTACGACTGCTAACCGGTCAACTTCGATCATTTCTCCGTTTGGTTTCTTTTCCCGCAACCTAATATGGTACTTTATTGGATCTACCCCGAAATATGGATTAATATTAATAATATTTATTATGATGATTTCCCACACAAATTTGTTGAAAAAAATGTTAAAAATCCTCATAACAGTTAGCCCATATAGCCCACTAATACACCATTCTACCTAAATTCATTTGTAAAATTGTTCTGGTTAAAAACAATTCGCTACTCTGTAAACATTATCACGGTTCTACTGTTATTGTTTGAATTAAATAATTCAAAAAGAAAGAAAAAAACAATTTAACATAAAAATGTTAATCATTATAAAAATTGTCTAATCTAAAGGAGAGCTACATTAATTTTCAATTTGTTAGCTATTTTCTTTTATTGTTGCTCATTGCACAGGCAGCAGCAACATCAGCACACCTTTAAACTTTATTCAAGTTCGAAATCGTTTTTACAACACCTGCTGTTTTCTTTGTGATTCCGGTCTAGCTTTGATGACATTGATGTTGATAATAATAATAATGGTGATGGCGATGATGATGATGACGACGACGGCGATTACGATTACAACGACGACGACGACTATGATGATGGCAAGGAAGATGATTTCCAATGTGAAGTTTACAGTTTTAATGGCAAATCATTTAAATTCCTTTGGAATTACATAACCGCCTAGAATTAAACTGGTTATGACTATTGTAATCGTATAATACGATTCAGACAGTGGGCTGAGTAATCGGAAGGAGAGAAATTGGTATTAATGAGAGGACTTTTATATAATTTAGACAAAGAAAAAAATAAGGGGAGCAACAGCTAAGGCGGACAACCTGTGGCGGCTAAAGCAGTCTTTATATAGACGAGCTGAAGAGGAACTCAGAACTTTATGACGGGTCAGTAGTGAGTCGGTATAGATCAACTGATGGCTGGCCAGATAATCTATATATACTAGCTGTAATGGCGAGACAGGGAGTCTATATAGACGAGCTGATGGCTAGCATGGAAGGGAGACTACATAGGCGAGCTGATGGCGGGCTTGGCAGGAAGTCTATATTACCGAGCTGCTGGCTGGCTTGACAGAAATTCTATATAGGCGAGCTGATGGCTGGATTGGCAAGGATACTTGATAGACAAGCTGATGGCTGGCTTAACAGAGATTCTATATAGGCGAGCTGATGGCCGGCTTGGCAGGTAGACTTTATAGACGACCTGATGGTTGGTTTGACAGGAAGTCTACATAGACGAGCTGGGAGCTGATAGTTGGCTTGACAGGAAGACTATATAGGCGAGCTGATTGCTGGCTTGGTAAGAAGTCTATATAGACGAGCTGCTGGCTGGCTTGACAGAGATTCTATATAGGCGAGCTGATGGCCGGCTTGGCAGGTAGACTTTATAGACGACCTGATGGTTGGTTTGACAGGAAGTCTACATAGACGAGCTGGGAGCTTGGCAGGGAGTCTATGTAGACGCTCTGATTTCGGGCTGGTAGGAAGTCTATATACACGAGCTGATGGGCGCATTGACAGAGAGTCTATATAGACGAGCGTATTGCTGGATTGACAGAAGGTGTATATAGACAAGCTGATGGCTGGCTTAGCAGGGACACTTTATAGACAAGCTAATGGCTGGCTTGGCAGGGAGTCTATGTAGATGAGCGTATTGCTGGCTTAGCAGGTAGTCTATATAGACGAGCTGACGGCTGGCTTGGCAGGGAGTCTATGTAGATGATCTGATATCGGGCTGGTAGGAAGTCTATATAGACGAGCTGATGGCTGCATTGACAGAGAGTCTATATATACGAGCGTATTGCTGGCTTGAAAGAGATTCTATATAGGCGAGCTGATAGTTGGTTGGGCAGGGAGACTTTATAGACAAGCTGATGGCTGGCTTAGCAGGTAGTCTATATAGATGAGCTGATGGCTGCATTGACAAAGAGTCTATATAGACGAGCGTATTGCTGCCTTAACAGAGATTCTATATAGGCGAGCTGATGGCTTGTTTGGCAGGGAGACTTTATAGACAAACTGATGGCCGATGGCTGGCTTAGCAGGTAGTCTATATAGACGAACTGATTACTGGCTTCGCTGGGAGTCTATATAGACGAGCTGATGGTAGGCTTACCAGGGAGTCTACGTAGACGAGCTGATCTCTGGCTTGTCAGGGAGTCTATATAGATGATCTGATGGCTGTCTTGTCAGGAAGTCTATATAGATGAGCTACGATCTGATTTCTGTCTTGACAGGGAGTCTATATGGACGAACTGATGGCTGGCTTGCCAAGAAGACTATATGGACAAGCTGATGGCTGACTTACCAAGGAGTCTATATAGACAAGCTGATGGCTAGTTTGCCAGAGAGTCTATACGAGAATAGACGAGCCGATGACTTGCCAAGGAGTCTATATAGATTGGTGGAGGGTCCAGCGATTCTCTATATAATCGATATATAAGGCGTTACAGTATATTTCAATTCAATTAAATAACAATATATTTAATACTTAACCCTGCAGTATTTCATCCCATCATCCCACTGTACATTCTTTCATCTCCCTGCCATGAAGAGTGAATGGCAACAACAAAACGAATTTAAAAGAATATAACAAAAAATTACATTGTTAATGTGGTTGGTTTATGTAATCGTTTTAACAACACTACCACCACCATTATCATCATCACCACCACAAAACTGCAGCAAACCATCTCGGATTACGGTTAACACTTCAAAAAACCACAAACTCAAGAATCAGGTGAGCGAAACTAATCATTCTTGCGGATCTCACATAAAGATGAGTTGTTCTATTTGTTTAGTAGCCGGTGCCAGTGTAGATCATCATCATCATCATGGTGCATGTCTATGTTGAATGCACACTAGCGGTGCCCAACATACCACATGCAGTGCAACTCCATACACATCTGAAAGTAAAGTCGGCATCAATAACTTCAGAAATGAAAAAGAAAAAATCTTAATGTTTTATGACTCATGATTGAAGTCGATTGGGAAGAAGAAATTAAACCAAGTGCTTAGAATTGGAATTTGTTTTGGTCTTTGGTAATTCGTTTCCCATTGAATTCATTTAATTCTTTGCTGCTCTCCAGATGGGATGTCTTGTGACGAGTATAAAGATATTGAAATATTTTTATAAATTCAAATTTATTCGAAAATTGTTGCTGTAATTACTTCCTTTAACATTATTTATAATCAATGGAGTAATTATGTGAATAACGTAAAATATATGTATTGATTTAATTGTATGCGTAAGGTGTAAAGTCGCATTAATTTTATGTCTGAAAGGAATACAAAATTATGGGGATGTACGCTTATTACGAAAAGAATCAATCAGAACACGTGACAAAATTTTATGGTTAGCCTTGAGTTTTCAAAAACATTAGTCTAGGTTGTATCCTTCATAGTACATGAGGACGTTGATCCTAGGGAAAATTCAGAACAAAATGTGTGAGACCCGTGGAGACATCTCCTTTGTTATCTCCCTGTTATCTGTTATCTTTAACCCAATTTTCGGTATTTTGGTGTTCTTGAGCGCGTTTTTCAACCGAATTTGCTGCAAATTGGTATTTTGTAGTCGTATATTGTACCAAATCTCCCTACCAAAAATTATTAACATTCGCCCCCATTTTGGGGTAGTCCTCATATAACCCTCTTTTTTATATTAAAATGGTTATCTGATTTGTTCCGCGTTTTGAGTTTGGTTCTAAGTCTCTGATGTAATCATTTCACCTGTAGAGGATATCGAGATAAAGAAATAGAACGTAAGGTTCGATAATGAACTATAACCCGCATTTAGACCTAGCCCCTGTATGGAGGTTCCAGAAGAAGTGGACCGATATTCCCCATTTTCGAATTTGAATTAAGATTGGAAGAAATTATAAGATGGACAAAGTTTGGATGAAATCTAATTTTTTTGAAACGGATTTGGTCCAAAGAAACATGGGGTCTAGAACCAATATTTCGATTAGTCACATTTTCACCGTGTTAAAGTGTATACACCCTCAATAGCGATAAATCTGAAAGTATAATTATCCTTTAAAATTTTCTGAATTTTTTATTTTTGTTTACATAATTCCTTTTTAGAAATGCCGGTATAGGTCCACTTTTTGGTATGTTCCCTATATTTTCATTTCTAGTACCTGTCAGTATATCTATGGTGGTCACTTGTTTAATTCACATTTGGCATAGAAATTCATTAACTTCTGATAAATGAAGCTTGAAGTGATTCATGAAGAAAAATTGATTTTCATGTGATGGCTTTTACTTTTACTTGTCTCCCCTCTGACGTTCCCGACATTTGTTAACATTTCTTTAGTTCTAATGGTAAAATGCAACATTGTTTTGCACTTTGGCCAATTGAAGGCAATAAAAACCGAATGGTGAAGTCCTTGGGATTACCTACCCACCCATAACCGACTAGGAAAGTTGAAAGTTGACACTGGTGAAGAAGGGAAAGATTTACTGTTACAAATTAACACAAATTGTTATTTTAGGGTGGCTGTTTTAGGTCGGTCGGTCGGTCGACCTCCCCGGTTGTTTATTGTTCAATGACCCACATTTCGTGTCGTAAACAATTGCAGTCAACTTTAAGTATCCAACATCACGTCTCCTTAAACTCTGAGGGTTTTTAGTTTATTGCCATCAACATTGATGTCGGTTGCTTGGTTGGATAGTTGGCAATAAGTTAATGCAGCAACAATGTATTTGTCGTTGTTGTTATTGTTAGTGGTTTTACTTTAGTTTAGTTTCTGTAGTTCGATAAAAACCTCTGCTCTGCTATTACACTTCAACACTTTGCGGTAGGTAATTAGAAATGTAAGGTGAACATTTGAGGTCAATGATATCGTTTGAAGGTGGTTACTTCTGTTCCAACGACCCACAAAAAATCCCATTGAGACCTAAACGAAAAAAAAACAACAACAAACGAGATGTTGTTACGATAAAACTAAATTAAAACAATGTTGCAAGTGATGTTCCTGTGCTGTGGTTGTTCTTTAACTCTGCAGTGTTGTTACACTGCAACCAATAACAACAATGGACTAGAAAAAATTGGTAGCAAGATTTGTTTTACATGTCGTGGCAGATTACCAGTGTAATGTTTTTGTTCATGTAGGATTCCCAATGCACCGCACTAAAGTTTCTGATTTGAATCGAAAAAAAATGCTAAAAAAATTTGCAAAAATATTACATTAAGCAAACAAGTTACTGTTTTAAGTTGAAACTTATGAAACTTCGAGAAAAATATAAGTTGATATTTAATATTTCTAAAGAAGTTTGTTTTTTGAATCAGCAGCTTAGCATGGATTTTTATTAAATAATGTATTTTAATGGTCAAATTTAGATATTATTTTTTCTAAAAATATTTTGTAAAGGTTCATTCTAAAGCTGGATTATTTATACCCTTATAGCCCTGGATATATTTATCACCTACTCAACTATGCTGTCAGAGTATTATAGCTTTGTGCAGTCCCAAGAGTTTGTAATACCGCGAAATATTGGCCTAAGACCCACCTTTAAATATACCGATTGTCATATTTCGACTATCTGAGTCGATCTTAACATGTGTATCCGTCCGTCTGTTCATTATAATTTGGAAACACAATACAGGCCACAGTTATGGACCAATTGTCACGAAATTGTGCATGTAGGCCAAATAAGGTCCCTATTGTTTTTGGTAATGATCGGTTAATATTTAGAGGATGAACCAAAAACTTTATTTTTGTATTTTTTCCTGTTCGCTCTAGAGGCCACTATTATGACCCGAACACCACGAAAACTTACACCAGGAAGGGAATCTGGACAAAGAGTAAGCATGTCTGCTTTGATGAAGATCGGTCAATATAAAGCGGGTCAAATGGACTAGACTTTCCTGTGAAAAATTACATAATTTGTATTTGTAGTATATCCAAGATGAGAGGTTGACCTTTTAATTGATATCAATTATATTGTTGTATGTATTCGGATGTAAGAGTTATACGTAAATATTTATAGGTGTCTATGAGTTATTATATTGCTTAGAGGGCGGATAAGTCGCGCTGATCGCTTTGCCATTTTACTTGAAATTGCGGTTATGCTCTAGGACGGCGTCTATAATTTTCGGTTCGGATGATTCTTAGGGGTCGCAATGAACCCAAAACTTTATTTTCTACTTTTATTTGGATTTTCGGGTCGCTCTTGAGACTATTATATGAAGAACGTCACATATTTAACACGGTGAAGGTGATCTGACCAAATACTCAAAACGGCTGTTTAGATAATGATCGCCCAATATTTCGAGGCTCAAATCATCCAAAACCTGAAGTGTCCCAATTTGTATTTTATGACGTAAATATTCACCTCACCACGCCTTATTGGCGTTGAAATAAATGAAACAATGTGGGTAGATTTTTAAACTGTACTTCTAAAGAATTTACTAAACAAAATGAGAAGAACCAACGGAACCGGAGATTGTATTTTAGAAAATAATTTCTAAAGGATATAAACAAATACAAAATGCCACAGAAAGAAAAATTACTCAATTAAGGGGACCCCCCCCCATTCTCGGGGTCAAAATTTTTGTTGACTTAATTCCAATCTACACTAATTCAAGAATGTCCCTGCAAAATTTCAAGTTAAAATCTCAAGAACTCTGGAAGATATAGCCGATTTATTGTGTCAGCATCAAGTGACGGCTGAAGGGCTTCTCAAACTTTAAACGCGTTTTTCTCTAAACATTTTTTTGCGAATGGCGGGCACGATAACTCAAAAACTAATAACCCAATCGATTTCAATTTTTTACACGTTTCTCTGTGAGTGTATAGCTATCGTATGAACTAGGATAAAGCCAATCGGTGAACATCTTCCTTATTTTTTAACTTGGTTTTTGGTCAAAAATCGGCGATTTTCCAAAAATATTTTTTCAAAGTTCCGCCATTTTGTTAATTTTAGAGCGAGGTCAATTATCCTAGTTCATACGAGAGCCAGACATGTACTCTTTCTAACACCGTTGGAATTTTCGGATTCCGATGTTCCAGTGAGGAGTTATCATGCCCGCCATCAAAAATAAGGACTTTTCTTTGATCACAAAAAACAACAACAAAAATTTTTTGTAAAATATTTTTCTTCCTTTTTAAATCTTCAAATACATATGTGCAAAGTTACAAACCTTAACAAGCATTGGTATTCATTTGCCAGCCCAGTTAAAATCTTAAAAATAAAAAATCGAGAATGGGGGGGGGGTTCCCTTAAGTGCGATATGCCAAATTTCATGCAAATCGAAGGATATATAGGGACTTTGCTGCACCAATTACATAAAATCGGACGAAAATATATATGAGAGCTATATCTAAATCTGAACCGATTTTCACGAAACTAAACACTTATCATTCTAGGCTTAATTCAATAGGCTGTGCCAAATTTCTTGCAAATCGAAAAATATATAGGGACTATGGTACTCCATCCAAAGTCCCTACATTAAATCGAACGAAAATATATATGAGAGCTAGATCTAAATCTGAAGCTATTTTTCCCAATTTCAATAGGGTTCGTCCTAGGGCCAAATAAATAAGCTGTGCCAAATTTCATCAAATTCGAATCATAAATGCGAGCTGTACTTTGTTTACAATTTAACATGAATAGACAGACGGAAAAACGGACGGACCTATGGACATGCATAAATCGACTTAGGAAGTGATTCTATGCATATTCTCAAAAGGAACCATGTGTCTATCTCATTTCCTTTTGCCTGTTACAAACATATGCACAAAGACATAAGACCCTATACCACAGTGTGGTGAATGGTATACATATTTTGTTAAAGTCCCGCAGAAAGAAAGGCGTGGATTAAAACAAAATTCTAAATGATTAAAAAATATTTTTTGGAAAAATATAAACAAATATTTTGTAAAAAGAGACAAATCCACCATGAAGACGACAATCAAAATATCTAAACTTAATGCGGGCTCCTCATGTTATGATAAGACCTTGAACATACCAAAAAAAATTGTGAGAAAATATGATTGAAATTCTCAAAATATCTAATTGTGGGTCTACAGTTGTCTGAGACTATAATAAAACTGAGATCAATATTGATATTTTTTGGTAGTGAAATGTCTTCCCAATGAGAATACAAAATAACAAATTACAGCCATTTCGGTTGAAAAACTTGTCCAAAATTTTCAAAATACCGACTTGGGTCAATTTATTTTATTTATGCATGTCCGTCCGTCTGGCCATGTTAAATTATAAACAAAGTACAGGTCGCATTAAGACCAGTATTGGATTTTAAGTATATTGTACACCAAAGACCAAAAGTTAGGCCGATTGACACAAAATTGTGCACAGCGTACTTTATTAAGCCCAGATATATGCGAAGTTTTTTTGGAACCGGTTCAGATTTAGATATACCTCCCATGTATAGTTTCGTCTGATTTTAAGTAAATGGTGCACCAAAGACCCAAAGTTTGGCCGATTAATTGTGCACAGCGTACTGAATAAAGTCCAGATTGATGTATGCGAAGTTTTGTTGAAATCGGTTCAGGTGTAGATATACTTTTCATATATTTTTTGTCCAATTTTAACTAAATGTTACCAAAAACCCAAAGTACTGAAGTTAGTGTAGTCTAACGTGTGTCAAGTTTTGTTGAAATCGGTTGAGATTTATATATAGCTTCCATATATCCGACTTTACTATTTTCCTACTAGTTTAGGGCGGAGTTGTGATGATAATCTACTACTTTTTTTAGCCTAATCTGAAACTCACAATACTTATCAATAAACAATTTGTTTTAATAATTCAATTTGACCTGTGAAGAGTTTTCCCACCGTGCCTTATACGCGTTGCGTGGAATTTTAGACCTTTATTTTAAAACACTCTAACTATCAAATTTCTGCTATACAAAATTCGGTTATAAGTATTTTGAACAATCGTAATTTCAAGAGACGGACATGCGTAAATCGGCATAGAATTATTTTCTGATCAAGAATATATATGGTGAATATTTTGAGCTGTTGCAAACGAAGGGACGAATTCAATATAAACTCCACCTTATGGTGGAATTTAAATAAAGATATTTTATAAAATTCCCTCAGAACCATTGGCAACGATTCTAAACAAATATTCCGTATAGAACCCACAGTAACATAGGCGGTGATTCTTAACCAACATTTGAATTTATGAATTTTTGTCACAGTAAATTTATGTTTGCAACAGCGAATTTTTTTCATTTTGTACTACCGGGCCCCCCCGAAATGAAATCCTGTGTACGTTGCTGCTTGGAGGATAATCGGATTTAGAGTTAATGTGATAAGGCTTTACATGCAAAATTGTCACACGTTCATTTACTTTTTTGGAAATTTGATATTTCCACGAAAATATAATTCTCTGTAGTTCTATATTCTCAGCTTCGTCAATATTTCGCGATATTTGCACCCTCTTGACCGATATTTGCACCCTCTTGATGTTAACAAATATTACTTACTAATATTTAGTACAGCTCTTCTAATTACTTCTACAGATTACCTTCACCGTGAGTTGTGTTGTGATGTTCGACTTTCAATTGTGGCCTATAGACCGACTCGAAACAAAAAAATAAAATAACACCAAAAAATTAAGTTTTCGGTCCACTTCATCCCAAAATTATTATCTTATCATCACCGAAAATTATAGGCGTTGTCCGTGACCATAACTGGAATCTCATGGAAAATTTCAAAGCGATCAGCACTATATTTCCATCCTCTAGTTTGGGAATGGGTTACAAAATAATATATGAATACGTAAGCACCTTTAAATATTTAAGTATTTATAATTGGTATCAATTTAAAAGTTAACCACGCCTCTTGGAAAATACAAATTTTGAATGAAGATGGGTCCATAACTGTGGTCTGTATCGTGTTTACAAATTGTAATGGACAGACGGACGGACACACATGTCTAGATCGACTCAGCTAATCTAGATATGATACTTAAAGGTGGTATACTTAAAGGTGGGTCTAGGACCAATATTTCGCTGCTTTACAAACCTTTGGGGCTGCACAAAGCTATATTACCCTGACAACATAGTTGTGTAGGGTATAAACACTTAGAATTTAAATATGGATGTACAAGAGTGGTTCGATAAGGTAAAATACATCATCTCTTAACATTACAACATAGATCAACCTAATACGAAGGAAGAAAAAAGCATTTTTCTTTAATTATAAATAACAACGACAAAACAAAGGTCCTATGTTCATATTTCAATAACAGTGAATGTAATCTGACACTTCGAATTCTCATAGGATAAAAAAATATTAATGTATTTCATGTATATTTAGGAATATCCCTGATATAACAACGGTACAGATGTTTAATTCGTACATTCTCAAGACGTTCGAAAATATCCATAATCTATACAATAAACTGCAATATAAAAATTTTAATCGAAAAACTCCAAAAATGCTTCACTTAATAACGATTGTTTTAAATTATTTTGCTGAATTTAAAACTACAAATAAATTTAAGATTGATTATGAAATTACTGAACTCTTTACAATTTAAAAACTACCTTAAAGACCCATCAAGTGTAACAGTTTCAATTTTGTGCATATTCATATTTTTTATTCATATTTTCCAAAGAACAACAATTCTTGTTATGACTGGTTGAACTGCAACAAACCCTTCCACAAAATCGCTATCAACACCAGCCGTTACGCCTCACTTGAAAATAGGGAGCAACTTGCACTTTGTTGCCTCTATTTTCCATGTTTATCGTGTTTAGCGTCGTGGTAGTGTCGTTGTTCTTGATTGTTGTTTTTCGCATTTTTTGTCTCGTTACGAGGACCAAATCATGGCTAGAGATTGTTGTAAATGTTACTAATTGTGTGGTTAAGTTGCATGCACTTTACTACCGATTCGGCTAGTAGTAGTAGTAGTTCATGTGCAATGGAGTAGGGATAAATGGTAACGTGATATTGAGACGACAACCTAGTTTGTGCGAGGTTAAAAACCAGATACTGTGCGTATGTTGCAACAAGAATTTTAGCAACAACAACGAAGGATAATCTCTGCATGACTGCGTATGCGGGTGAATTCTTGTCAATTTCGTCGAGGTTGCAGATAGGTTTAACAATTTTCAACTTTGTAAAATTATGCTTAAAGAATAAATGGTGGAAGTGAATATTAAAGTTAGGGGTAATTTAAGTGTTCTCCATGATTTACCATCAATCTATTGTAATTGAGAAATAAATTTCGGCTAATGAAATTCATGACAGTGTAAATGAAATGTTTAATTTTTTCTGAATGAATAAATTACTGCTAAATTAATCTCAATGGATTTTACGGGGAAAGATATTTAATAACATCTATACTTAAGCAATCACTACGAAAAGGGTTAAATTTGGACATATTTATGGTCAACATTTTCCAATTTTTCTGTTAATATCAAAATACTGATTTTGACTGCAAATTATGTAAAATACGTGATAAGGTCCGGCTTGTTTATACCCTTCACATATCTTTAAAAAGCAAAAAAAATCAAATTATAGACACTACAGTTGAAATATGGTACAAGAAATTAAATTCTTTCCATTTCAGACCTTCTTTCCAAAAAAAAAATTGGAAAATTTTGAGGAACAAACATTAAATATTAAAATCTGGGGATTTGAACTTTACTCCAGTGAAACTGTACATCATCAATTCAGTACGCTGTTCTAAATTTTCTCAATTGAGCCAACATTGGGAGTTTGGTGCACTATGTATACCTGTACAACAGAGTAGTGAAGGGTATTATGTCCTTGTGCAAAGGCAAAAGAGTTGTGGCTATCGGTTCAGATTTAGATGTGTGAGATGTGTCTATCGGTTCAGATTTAGATATAGCTCCCATATATATTTTTGTCCAACTTAATGTAAATGTTGTTCCCATGTCCCTCTATATATTTCCATATTTCCATATAGCTCCCATATATAGTTTCGTCTCATTTTAGATAAATGGTGCACCAAAGTCCTTGAAAATCATTCAATTTGGACGAATTTTGGCACAGCGTACTGACTTAAGTCTAGAATGATGTGTGTTAAGCTTTGTGAAAATCGGTTCAGATTTAGATAGAGCTCCCATATATAGTTTTGTCCGATTTTAGGTAAATGGTGCACTAAAATTCCTGAAACTCATGACATTTGCACGAATTTTGTCTGTTCAGATTTAGATATAGCTCCCATATATAGTTTCGCCCGATTTTAGATAAATAGTCAACCAAAGTCTCTGAAATTCTTTTGATTTGCACCAATTTTGGCACAACGTACTGAATTAAGTCTAGAATGATGTGTGCTAAATTTCTTGGAAATCGGTTAAGTTTTAGATATAGCTCCAATATATAGTTTCGTCCGATTTTAGGTAAATGGTGCACCAAAGTCCTTGAAAATCATGAGATTTGCACGAATTTTGGCATAGGGGTACTGAATTAAGTGTAGAATGACGTGTGCTATGTTTCGTGAAAATTGGTTCAGATTTAGATATAGCTCCAATATGGAGTCTCGCCCGATTTTAGGTAAATGGTGCATCAAAGTCCTTAAAAATATTTTAATCTGCTCCAATTTTGACATAACGAACTAAAGTAAGTCTAGAATGATGTGTGCAAAATTTCGTGAAAATCGGTTCAGATTTACATACACCTCCTATATATTTTCGTCCGATTTTAAGTATATTGTGCACTAAAGATCCACAGCTAGGCCGATTGATACAATTTACTGAAGTTAATATACATTAATCGCTTGCATGTTTCCTTGGAATCGGTTCAGATATAGATATAGCATAGCTTCTATATATAATTTTGGCTTATTCATGTTTATTGTACAGCAAATAACCAATGGGTGTCTGATTGAGATTAAATTTTAAACAGTGCATAGGTTGCAGAATGACATGTGTTGGGATTGATGTTAGTCGGTTTAGATATAGATAAAGATCACATATTTAAGTTGGTTCATTTTTTTAATTTATGCAGATGTAGACTTAGCTTTTATATATATTTCGAACAGCTAGTTCACTTGTAATTAATGATCACATCGAAGGAGCATTGACATGAAATTTTTAGGATACATATGTAGAATATACCCAAAGTGGTGAAGGGTATCAGTAGTAGTGAAGGGTATCATATATCGTATAGGCCAGCTCGACTCAGGCACTTTCTTTACTAGTTTTATTTAAATTTACTGCATAAATCGCCATCGAAAGTGATTCTATGCATATTCTTCAAGGAAACCATGGGTCTATCTCGTTTCCTTTTGCGTTTTACAAACATATGCCCTAAGGTTTAATAACCTGTACCATAGTGAGGCGAAGGGTATAAAAATCCCGCCCTTATTTATTACATACATCGCGGCGTTTCCAATATGGTTGACAATATCATTGTAAATAACTGTCAGTAGCCCTATTTTAGGATATTTGGGATCAAATTCCCAACGTTTTCCAATTTTTTGATTTATTATAGTTACCTGTGGGGTTAGAAACTTCAATTCAAGTAACAGTCAGTATAAATGTGGATGAGTGTATAAAATGCCGAACTTAACGAACGAACTTTACTTTATTGGACAGATATTTTCAATATTAAATATTTCGCGGTGTTTTAAACGGAATTGCGTATTTAATATACACTCCAACTTATGGTGGGGGATATCATTGGAGTATCGAGTGCACGAAGTTCTGTTAGCCAATGACAGTCAATAGAAATCCAGAATATTAAATTGTGATATGATAATTCGATGAATCTTTAATTTTGCACAAAGCTGCCGATCTCAAGTGTCCATTATATTCCCTATTGGTTTGTGCAGCTGATGTCTACAGTCGTTGTAATTTTATGTCAATGATTTTTAAAACCATTTTTTAATTCTAAGTTTTCCCTAAAGTATAACTCACATAAATAATCGAAATATTTTTATTTTTTATTTTAACTATAGTACAATAGTTTCACAGAACTAATCCATATTATCTGATTTTATCACTTAAATTGAACACAGTTGTCTAGACGTTCATTAACTGCCTGTAAATGATTGAATTTTTATCAGGATAAAGTGTCAAACACAAAATAAGCACAAAAAAGTTGCGACCATACATAATACCTCTACGGGGACAGAAATACGGCAAATAATAAAAAAAGATAAAAAATACCACATGACTTCATTTCATTTTATTTCGGCAATATACCTATAACCAACCAGCATAATGTTGATGCTGTGCTGGGAATAAAAGCCGATGCCGGCTACAGCATCACCATTGGCAAATATAACAACATTTGTTAAAATCAATTGTTTAGAAAAATCCCCTGATGTCAGTGACAAACAAGAGCACCAAAACACAAAAAAAAAAAAACTTAAAAATTATTTCCATTTGATTTATTTGTGGTGACAAATAGACAAAAAAACGCAAACGACATCGCAAAGAAAATAAAATAACATTTATTTTGACTGTGGTGTTCATGACGTAATAGCATTTGTCACGAGAAAAAGAAGCAGAAAAAAACTCACTCAGTTCAAAACTGTTTTAAAGTACTTTACACCGAAAGCCATCAATCATCAATTTTTTGGAAAATTTTTTGTTTTATTTCATTTTGAAGTGTAGGAGTTTATAACAGATTTTATGGAACACTGCACAAATTTCGCACGAAAAAATAAATTAAAGCAACACAAACACTCTACCACTATAGCACCTTCTGCAGGTGACATATGGCCAAAAAAATGAACTTCAATTTGTTTTCCATTAAATATTTTTTCCGCTCTTGCAGAAAATCCAGATTTGGTTTTATTAAAAGAACAAAAATGACAAATTGATGACATATAACGACAAAATGTTGAATAAAATGACATTTGATTGATCAACAATATATTGCAAATGATAGATTAGAATTTTATGTTATGTCGAAGCGGAAATTAGAAGAAATAAAAAGGTGTTAAGTTCTACTGGGCAGAAGATTTTTTAGCATTCAAAAAGGTTTCTGGTTACAACTATATGTTACCTATAAATTAAATAAAGCGTGAAATGCGGGTATGAGCCTAATGCTACGTAGACATTCTGCACATTGTGATTAATCAGTACCCAATATGAATTGTGACGTCTGCACCATCCAGAACGTAGTTGAGAAAAAAATACTCAGGTTTGTCTAGGCTGCGATGAGAGAGGGTGGACACTGACAACCGCCGGTGGACACTGACAACCGCCGGTGGACACTGACAACCGCCTGCACCATCCTGAACGTAATTGAGAAAAAACCAGTAAGGAAAGTAGTAAAGTCGGACTGGGGCGAATTTCGTGCAAATCGAAAGATATATAGGGGCTTTGGTGCATCAATTACAGAAAATCGGACGAAAATATATATGGGAGCTATATCTAAATCTGAACCAATTTTCACGTCATTCTAGCCTTAATTCAGTACGCTATGACAAATTTCGTGCAAATCGAATGATTTTCAGAGATTTTGGTGCATCAATTGCCTAAAATCGGATGAAAATATATATGGGAGCTATATCTAAATCTGAACCGATTTTCACGAAACTTTGCACACACTATTATAGACGCAATTCAATACTCTATGCCAAATTTCGTGCAAATCGAAAGATAGGTGGGGTCTTTGGTGCACCAATTACCTTAAATCGGATGAAAATATATATGGGAGCTATATCTAAATCTGAACCGATTGTCACGAAACTTTGCACACATCATTCTAGTATCAATTCAGTACTCTATGTCAAATTTCGTGCAAATCTAAGGATATATAGAGACTTTGGTGCACCATTTACATAAAATCGGACGAAAATATATGTTGGAGCTATATCTAAACCTGAACCGATTTTCAAGTAATTTTACATACATCGTTCTAGACTTGATTCAGTACGCTATGCCAAATTTCGTGCAAATCGAAACATATATAGGTACTTTGGTGCCCTTAAATCGGACGAAAATATATATGGGAGCTATATCTAAATCGGGACCGATTTCCAGGAAACTTAACATACATCATTCTAGACATAATTCAATACGCTATGCCAAATTTCGTTCAAATCGAAAGATATATAGGGACTTTGGTACACCATTTACCTTAAATCGGACGAAAATATATATGGAAGCTATATCTAAATCTGAACCGATTTTTCCCAATTTCAGTAAGGTTCGTCCTTGGGCCAATTAAGCGACCTGCGCCAAATTTCATCGAAATCGGATCATAAATGCGACCTGTACTTTGTTACCAAAATTCCTGGACGGACTTACGGACGAACAGACGGACATGCATAAATCGACTCAGAAAGTGATTCTATGCATATTCTCAAAAGGAACCATGGGTCTGTCTCGATTATTTTTGCCTGTTACAAACATATGCACAAAGACATAATACCCTGTGAAGGGTATAAATACCCAGGTTTGTCTAGGCTGCGATGATAGAGAGTGGACACTGACAACCGCTTTAAGCCTGGATTCATTTAATGCGACAGCACTGCCTCAGCGTAGATACTATTCAGCCCCACTCTATATCATGCAGATCGTTCTTGACGCGTCTAGGTGGGGAATTCTATGCAGGATGGCTTTCTCTGAAGTACCCAAACTACAAAAAATACCTAACGGTAGGTTCAGGGATTGAAAAAGGATGTTAACATTGTATTGAAATATTGCCATAATATTTTTCTCTTAAAATTTTTCAATAATAATATGTTTCAAAAAATAATGCGATCGTTTACGAAATTAATTAAAAATCTAACATGCATTTCCAACACATCTGAAGTACATTCAACTTTATTTCTTAAACATTTTATAATGATTTAAATGTCCCTATGCATTTTCAATGCTTAATTGTGTTTTCAATATACATATGTAGGTATGTTAATATTTTTGTGTATTTTGAAAAAAAATGTCACTTCCTACTATTTCCTTTGGCTGACTACCGACCGACTCCATTCATGATATGTGTAAAAGGCAAAACAGCAATCAAAGATTCAAATATGAGATACGATGACATTTGCACATAGAATTCATATTTATGTGTGTAAATATTGTCGACACATAGTAGTAGGTCTTGAACTCAACAGAATCAGTAAATATACATTCAGGGAGACGTGTGTACAGACTCCCTTCGGCAGACATAACCAATGGAGGATATGCAACATTTGTGTGTTGACATAATAAACACACATCGGGCACACACATGCACACAACTAAATGCATTGGAAAAGGGTTATTCAATTGACGATATTTAAAACAAATATTTTAAACCATTAAGGAAAGTAGTAAAGCCGGGCTAGGCTGAGTATATTATACCCTTCACCACTTTAGGTATATTCTTCATATATATCCCAACATGAAATTAAACAAACTTAAATATGTGATCTTTATATATAAGTGAATTGACTAACCACAATCCATACACATGTCTTTCTGCAACCTATGCTAACTTTCATTTGATTCGGGCAGATTTAGAGTAGTTTGCGTACAGTGGGACAAATTTATGTAAATCGATGTATAGCACACTGAATACACGCTATTCGGTATGCGGCAGTTTTAAAATTTAA